>NW_026933446.1:0-5615 GCF_032062105.1 Saccostrea cuccullata
GTACTATTGATAACTTTGAAATTTAATTCGGTTGGCAAGATCTAAAATCAACTCGAGAGTTCCGCCTTCGGTTGGAGGCGGCGATTTCCCAGTTTTGCCAATAACCCAGTTCTGAGGTTTTCCTGGCATGTAAAATATCAAAATCGTTAAAAGCCTGGAAAACCTCAGATTTTTCAGATAAGAGTTCATGTGACAGAGAATGACTTTGATTAGATCCTGAACATCATAATAAACGTTTTCTGAAACCTAAAAAAGGTGTCAGATTTTTTTTTTCGAATCATTCGATGCATAAAGAGATGCGTCAAAATTGAGAATATGTGTATTAATGACTATAGTGAACCAAAATTTTCTTTAATCTTAAAAAAGGAGTGTGTCCAAATGAGAACTTTTATGGTTTAATTTTTATAAGCTTTAAGTTTTAATGTAAAAAGGTGACAAAATATACTTGAGTATGTCAGTATAAAATAAATTGTATGCAAATAAATTGTTAAAATAAATTGTATCCAAATCTTACAAAATTTCGACTTATTGCCTACTTGATTTACAATTATCTGTCCGTATCTGTCTGGACACTTAATCGCAATCAAATTTCAAGTGTCTTTATCGACACAGGTTGACTGACCAAACGACAGAGTAAATATTAACTGGACTCTTTTTTGTTAAGACAATAAAATGTATGCATACTGGTGGAAAGTGAGTTTACTATTCTGTGTTTTCTGTTACTGTCAGGTAACTCCTTGTACTTTATGCAGTTATATAAATCAAACCACTAACCTTTCAAATTGTACACAGAGCTGTGGAGGAGGAACCAGACATTATTTTCAATATGTGTGTTGTGGAAACTTAACGAGATTCGAATGTGAAACACGCTGTAATCTTACTCTGACTATCACCAAATCAGTTAAGGTCCTCTTTGGTTGCAACACATTCTGCAACAACGGGGGCACATTTCAAAACGATACTGTCGGAACAGGGATGTGTTTGTGTCCCTTGGGTACAACCGGAAGATGCTGTGACATTTGTAAGTACTAATATTGGCATAATATGACCTTTTTAACTTATGATGGAATATGATTTCAATTTTTAAGCGGTTAGCTTCGCTAGCCGCTATATGGCATGTGTCGGCAACCGGAAACCTCCATAAGGCGCTACCTATCGGCATCGCTTTATCGCTCGTAACCTTATCCTTCTGCAACCAAAACCGGAAACTTCCACAAGGACCTACCTATCGACAACGGTAACTTCAGCAAATGATTTGTATACTGTCGGCGTAATACGCCCCCTGGTTAGAGATTGACAATATGCTGTGAAGTCTGACTAAAGCCAGCCCCTACTACATGTATATCACTTCGTACTAACGAAGTATATGCTGTGTATGAAGAGTGGCTATTATAACGATTATATCGAATTCTTATTAGTATATTTACCAAAGCATTGACAATACTTACAACACTTACTTTTAAGAACTGAGAATTTGGTCCTTATTACATGTGTATCGCGCGATCGCGATTTCTGGCAACTGTTAGTTTATTTTTGAAAGTTTATTATACAGCAGGTTGGAGGTTATTACAGACTGCAAAAACATCAGCAAATCTCTCGATCGAGTTTGATTTTCCTTGCCAAAGTATTAAGAAACACCATTTATTAAGTTAATACCTGAAAAGCGCTTTTATAAAAACACCGAACGCATCTGTAAGTTTTACACTTTTTGTAACGTTTTATGGAAACAATAGGGTTACCTCCACTATGAAACGTTTGTTTTTCTTCTCTTTTCTTCTCTGTCTAATAAACAGATTATAAAAGCTCTGCTCCCAGGGATAAATTCTCTACTCCGTCTTTGATAATTTATAACAATCGATCATAAGGGATTACTTACTATTAGTTTTGTAAAAAATAATGGAGCACTTAAAGTAGTAAAATCAATTTTGAAAAAAAAATGGAGAAATATATATTAATTTTAATCAGCATTGTGATCCTCATCTAAAAATCAACCGATATTATTTTCACAGAAGAATGAGGTATGAAAAATTTTGGCAATTAGCAAAAATTTAAAATATATACTTAATTCTTATTTATAAGTTTTGAAAATTTGATCAATTCCTAGGGAACGTATTATTAGCTGTGAAAATACTTTTAAAATTTGAATTTGTCCAATTTGTCGATTATTGTTTTAAACGTTTGAGAAGAATAAAATTAAAATACAGGTGTTTAGAGGCACATTGATAGAAAAGAAATCAGTGTATATTGTTTAACCGACATATTGAAGAAAGTGACACTGATAACTTCTTAAGTTACACTGATTTTTAATGTACATTTGAATTTTTAAATACTAGTATTGATTGATTACATAACTTTCTTTTTCATGTTTTATTTGAGAACAATATTGCATGAAGAGTATATGATAAAAACACCTTATATGTCCTTATCTAGATATTGTGCCTTATATTGTGCAAGACTTCTTTCAAATGATTCTCATATACCATTTACTTTATTCGAACATTTACTTGTTTGAAAAGTCAATAAAATATATTTCATAAAGCTTGATAATCTTGTTTACTCGCCAGTCTTCCCGTAGAAGTAGAAGTTTATAATATTACTAAAGGAAGTATTCAGTATCTGTATCAAAATACAGAATGATCGATTTTAGAAGAAAAGCTGACTCCTGAAAGTTCAAGAGGTGGGATCCGTTGCCTAGAAAAAGTAAGCATCCCTCGTTGACAGGTTAATTATATTGCCGCGATGAGCCTACACAACTGAATCTCTCTGATATCAATTCATTTACAAAGTCTCTCCTCAGCCATCCTTTTTTCTCTGACTAGCCAGCTGTAGATCTACACTACTCAAAATCCATTAATCTAAAGAATTTAACTTGTCATTTTTTTAGTTGTTTGTTTTAGTAGGCTTTACAATTGCCTAATTTCAGATTCAATAGAGAATAAAAGACAATGAAATTTTCAACATCAACATAATTTTTTTTTATCCAGAGAACAATTGGATGCCATCAAGAGAGAATTTTTAAAAATGCACTTCCTGTCTTTCAAACTGAAGAAATCTCATGTTTAAATTTTGAAACATGCATTTCAATCTTATTAAAATTTATTTAAATGTTCCAAATCCGCTACCGCTTCTGAAACATCTAACATCCCATTCGGGGTCACATCAGAGCGACCTTTCAATTATGAATACATGTACAAGTAAACACAAACACTTTGGCCATGTAGATTCAAGCCTCGGTAAACAGTTCTCAAATTAATTCCACGGCTACATATCATCATTATTGATACTGTCTTACGTTGAATTAAAGTAATTTTGGAATAAATTTCATGTATCTTCTGCAGTCTGGCATCTAAACGTGAATAATGCAAACGAAAGAGCACAAACTATACAAGATACCCCACACGTCATACATAACACAACTTTTGCAATGCATATCTTTTTACTACAAAACTCCTCGGGTGTTTTGGTTGGGTGGTGAAAACAAGAAACCCATCTGAACTATTACATGTAGCCAGGATTTCGGAGGAACCATTTTCTTTGCCTAATCGAAGATTCACTCTTACATGACCCCAAATAGGATGTTGTTAGATGTTTGAGAAGCAGTAGCGGATTCGGAACATCTAATTTTAATTAGATTGCATCCATCTGTGACATCAGTTTGGAATGTTATTGGTTTTACTATTGAGTAAAGTATTACAAAAACGGAATGTCTGGGTTTTTCTTCTCTGATGACATTGGACAAAGATATGCATATTTAAATATCATCATTTTATGCACTTTTTCGGTACATATTAGATGAAAGCATGCTAACCGCTTTTCAGTACTTTCAGTACTTTGATTTTCAATTGCCAAGACCTGAAAAAAGCTCGATGTAATACAATCTTTTGTATCATAGAATATACGTGGACATATTTAAAAATTTTAATGCAGAATCTAGACAAGATATCAACAGAAGAGAAAAATACCGTAGCAAAAATGTAAAAAAAAAAAAAAAAAGAAAGAATGAAAAGATGAAAACAAGAGAAAAAAAAAGCAGAAACAAATAGCAAATTAAAAAAAAAATAAAAAAAAAATCTACAAGACATAATACATTATTTTTGCAGATGTTAACGATACAATGGTAAATTCTACACCTTCGTTTTTCGGCACTTCGAATCCAACTGAAAGTGGAACAAAAGTAATTAATGCTTCAAATCCCGTTACAACGTACAAAACAACGACGCAAAGCGTAAATACCACCAGAGTACAGGTTACAATAAACACACAATCAAAGGGATCACCAAGAGTGAGTACTGTAAATCTACAGAATATTCGAACAAAAAACCCGTCATCTGAGAGTGGGATGTTAAAGTCAACTGATGACAGGAAGCAAGGAATAGAAGTTACGGTGGCTTCAACAACAGCAACAAACACTTCACGACTTAGTTCTGCAAGATCACCACAAGGCACACAGTCTATTTTAAATAAGACCAGATTTCTCACAGAAAACCCTATTCAAAATGGCAAAAGTAAGACTATCTTGTAATTGAAAGACAGTAGCTTTAAAAAAAATTATGGTAAAAGTGAATTTAAATTAAGAAATTGCTACTTGGAAATCAACCTGTAGTTTTTAATTGTTTTAATTGTATAGGTTATTTTTGCTAAGCTGTGTTATTTTTGCCCAACGATTGCAAACAGCTTATAACTCACTCAGCCGCTGTTGTGTTTGAATTATCTTTATCTTAAATTCCCTTATTTGAAAGAAAAATTCAAAGGGAGCAAAACTTTTCCTATGTACTATAATTGGCTCAGTATAATGGTAACCTTGATTTTAAGATCAGAAATTATTGCAATCACAACAGTGAGGAACTTAAATGTTGTAATGTTTTCAAATGCAAATTGTATATTGTGCAGTGTTTAAAATAGATATACTTGAAATTAAAGAACTACTTTCTAGCTGACATTTACTTTTAAACTCAATGTTATAGTTAAGGAGTAGAAAAAACTTTTCATTTTTTAGACTTCATACAAAAAGTAAAACAATTTACTGACGAATAATGTAACGTTTCCCGATATACGTTTCTGTATAATGAAAAAACATCAACATTTTAGGTATTAACAGTTCCACTGGAACTTCTACAAAATCAGTAGTTCTGAATACTGGATCAAATCCCACATCGATCATTCCTCTGAACATACAGAACGATACAGATCACCTTGGGAACAAAACTGGAATGGGGTACACAGATTCATCAAAAACCTCTAGTAAGGATGAAATTGTGGGATCCATGACAACCAAAGCTCTAAAGTCCCAAAACAATCACACTGAAATTGGGCTTCCAACGTCCCAAACGTCTACAAAACAGGATACCACCGAGGGAGAGTTCTTTACAAAGCAATTGGAGATCATTTCGCAGGGAATTACTTCAACATGGTCAAAAGGCATTCAAACACCCTGTAAAGTCGACCACTTTCAAGAAAAACAAAGTCAAAATGCAAAAGGTAATATCTAACATCGTAAATTTAAACTAAATGTTTTTCTCTCTTTTTTCAAATAAAAAAAGTTTCTCTGAATTTATAGACAAATATCAAGGTCAACAACTATCAAAACATATTCTGGTAGAAGCATATTCAGTATA
>NW_026933447.1:0-5760 GCF_032062105.1 Saccostrea cuccullata
TAAAGTTTCCCTTTTCGGGCTTACATTAGTCACATAACACTCACTCGTGTTCGCTTCCCCTCCCATAGTGCAGGGAATTACCCCCTCCCTCTAATTCAGCATTTTATTAGTTTTGTTTCTCTAAGAAAAAACAACAAACAAACAAACAACAAACAAAAACCAAAAAAAGAAACAAACAAACAGAGAGACAAATAAACAATAAAACAACCCCAAAACAACTTTAACTAAACAAAATGAAAAAAAAAAATACCCAACTCTGGTTGAAAGTATGAAAAAAGAAAAAAAAAACTTTGATATATCAATATGTACGTCTTTAAAATTTCCTGCTTTAAGTTTGTGGTCTGCAAACTTAAGAGTAAGAATTGTTTTATACGGATACAGATGATTGTTTTGTATTGTTTTCCTGCTTCTTGTAGCGGATGTATTTTACGTATTTAAACAAACATTCTCCCTCTCTACCTAGCTCTCTCTCCCTCTCTCTGAGACATACAATGTATTTTACAGCATATTTTCGAATTCACACTGCAAAATAAGCTTTAAAATGTTTTAATTGTTAATAATATTTTAATCTTTAATAATGACAGTAAAATAGATTTGAGATATGTTAACTTGGGTCGTTTTCACAATATAGTCGCACTTTTCTTTCAAAATTGAACATATATTATACTAATTTACTTGTTCATATATTGAGAAATTTAACTTGCTTCCAGGCATTACAAAAGAATTGATTTTATAACTCCTCATTTTTCAAGTGACCGTGCATGAGCAATTTTACGTGACAGACTACAACCAATCGTACGCCGGAATTTCATAAATAGAAATGTGATAAAAATCACCCGGGGCAAACGCCTGGCTCTAAAGGATGTATTCACTATGACAAAAGAATTGACCTATAAGATAGCAGAGAACAATTTCCAGGAAAAAGTGACGTTTAAAAATAAATCTTTATTTTTTGTTTTCTACCATATATATATCATTTTTTTTTTTCAAATCTGTATTTCATACCTAAAAATTATTATTTACAACTTTACAATAAGCCTCCAAAGTTGGCCGAAACACCATTTTGTCCGTTAAAGCGTTGATTTTTGCATGAATGTTGGCCTAGAAGTCCTTCAGGGCAGGCCTGCCCCTAAATAAAATTGTGATATTTTGATAGGTTGGGATGTAAGGAATAATTTAAGATAGAATTCTTTTTGGGGCATCCCTGCCCTATGTCGAAATTCACAAAAAACCCTGCAAAAAATAAGGAAACCTGATTTTGATAATCTACTTCAAATTTATACCATTAATTGTTATAGTCACATTAGCTCAATTGATATACTAGTACGCGCTATTATTTCGTGGATACTCTCTTTTTAAAGTTGGGGGTTCGAGTCCACCTGGATAAAGTTTTTTTTTATTTTAGCTTTTTCAAAGACTATTTTATTTCTTTTTAATAGAATTGTGTATTTTCCATCAATTATCTTTTCTTTATACATGTTCATTCTTGAAAAACACTTAAGAGAGATCAAATCGTAACAATCCAATGTACAGTTGTCGGAACAAACCTCAGTATAAGCACACTTTCTCCGAGGACAAGAATAACTCATTTTGTGTTACAGGTATTCTTTGCAGCATTGAGCTGCGCTGAATTTCAATTGTATATACATATATTCCTTAGAATTGATTTTGGCTACATATATCAGTAACTGTACTCCCTTGAATTTCATTTAAAGCTACATATAATTTGCACACATTAATGGCATGTTTTATTATATCCCCGAATAAATAGCCTAGACATAAAGAAAAGAATTTCAGAGACAGTAGACATTACCATTGTGCACAAGGAGAAGTAAAGAAAAATATCAATTATAAGAATTATTACATTTGGAGATAACCACCTCAGAAAATCAATGTAAGAGTTCCTCCTACTTCTACTCATTGAAATAAAGATTTAGGAAAAACAAATTGTTATATGTATTCAGCCTAATGAATTTCAATCGGAACAGAAATCGACAAGCTTTTTGTAGAGAAAAAAATCAAGCCCGTCCTATAATTTAGATCCCTATTTATAATATGAAGTGATCCTTTAAATGAAAGTCAAAAGCCTCTCGGATGAAACCTTTTAAAAAATTGTGGAATCGTTGTTCCAAGTCTCATGGTAGGCTATAAATATGGTGATCTATAAAAATGCGTGGTGATGTATTTATTTAAATGAAAATGTTCGAATGGTACTTAAAACAACAATCAATCATTCATTTCACCAAAGAAAATCTCATCCAATATCGTGGGCATATTTTTTGGCTACGTTAAAGTTATTTCCCACATACAGTTCATAGATACATCAATGATATTGTTTAATTGTGACATCCGTAATATCTATAATAGTACTGTTATAGACGACATAGAAGCCAAAAATGGATATACCGATCGACTCATCCAACTGCTGTGATCGGGAGGTCGTGAGTTCGAATCTCGGCCTAAATCAATTAAAAAAAAACGGGTTGCAACTGTTCGCCATGCGCTCTGTACATTGAAGTGAAAGTTGTGGGTCCTTTCGAAGTTCGGATGAGACTTTAAAAACCGAGGTCCCGTATGTCACGGCAGGCGTTCAGTTGTTACGATAATGACCCCTCGGGGGCTCAGTCACTGTTCAATGAACTAGGCCTAACCTGAGCAGATGGATACCGAGTAAGCACTAAATGATTGATTCTGTATGTTGTTTTACGTCCCCTTCGAGAATTTTTCACTCATGTAGAGACGTCACCATATGCCGGCGAGGGGCTTCAAATTCTGACATTTACTCGGCACTTAGGGCCATAAGCATAGCTGATAAATGTCATCATTTGTAACATTTATAATATTTAAGGATGTACAACACACCTACCCCAAAAAATTCCTGTCGTTTAATTTTCGTTATTTTTGTATATTTAGTACATGACTATATCTTCTGCATGTATGCATATTTTGGACAAAATCGTTCGAGTGGTTTTTGGACAGGAACTTCCGAAAGTTACCCCCCTTTAGTTGTTTACAAGGAGAGAATTTTTTTAATCAATGAACTACTTAAACCTTGATTTTCAAAAAAACCAGGTTACATATAAATGTCAAATTTCATTGGCTTATTCTTATAACCATTTAACACAAAAACATAGTCATTTTTTTATATACATATCATCAAAACAATTTTTAAAGACCTTAAACTGAAACACTATGAATTTTCTAAGCCTTGAAAATTGCGTATTTTTCAAATTCAAAATTTTTTTGTGAAAAAACCTGTCGTTTAATTTTTGTAAAAAACTTTCTTTAGGTAGCTGGTAGTAAAAATAATCTTAATAATTTTTTGTATAATTTTTGTACGACCAGTTTTGATTTAATAGCGGAAAATTACCCCCTCCCCCTTTCTCAATAAAACACGTTCCCGCGCGTCTTTCAGACGGGGGTCGATCACTTTGTTATATCAATCTACAAATACACATTTAAAAAATTAAATTGGAATATTGCTTTTGCTTCAAAAATATATTAACTTACAAATTTTAAAAGTTCTCATATGTAAAGCGTATTTAAATGTAGATTTTTAGGCAATTTTTGAATACCCCTATCACCCCCACCCCTTCCTTTTTTGCGTCGCAGACCCTTAGCGTTTGACGAAACGTCGTTTACAGTGCAAATATACTGGTATTTCGTCAATAATCCGGAGGTATGCATTAGTTTTTAAATTCATGAATGCAGAATAAATATTGACTACTCTTTTTATATGTATCAGGAAAAAATTACTGAAAGATTTTAGTGTCTAGTCCATATACGTATGCGTTATGCATTCCTAGTATCTCATGAAACCTGGATACGAATTCAAGTTTTGTTGAACTTGAATATGTTGATTTTTAATTTTATTTCTTTAATTTTATTCATTAAAAAAATGGTGTATGTTCCAACTCTCCTGTCCTGTGATATAAATGGAATAATTGTAGTTTCTTTCATGTCATCTTTTCAGAAACGAGACAGTATGTGGCCGTGGGGATACATCGACATTTGCATTAGATGTACATGTACATACACCCCTCATGATATTGTACGCATTTCTTTCAATGTCGTAGCTTCTAAAGTTAAAATGAAAATTCCGTATTCGTCGACATTAACTTCAAAATATCAAACATTAAACTCTTCATCTATTTCAATTTATATCAAATCGCACATTGATATTTTCTAAAATCTTATAGGCTACGTTTTGTTTTGATTTGAGGAAATGCGAACCGACATTGTTGACGGAAATGAAGTCAAAGTTACGATTTGCTGCAATAGGATATTCATGAATGCAGATAATTTCAGTAACAAGTAAACAATTCTTTTCAATTCTATACTTACATTGTGCATTTGAGGTCTATCGTATTCAATTCTCGGATTTATCAGGTCTTTGGATTCTGTGGAAAACCGTGAATAAAGGGAGGAAAATAAACATCTCCTACATTTTCAGAGTTGTTCCTCTTTGATCAGTAAGGGTCTGAGAACAACATCGATTTTACATTGTAACAAGTTTTTTGTTTATTTATTGTTGTTTTATTTAATTAAAGAAGAAAAACAATATTTATATCGTGTATGCACAAATTGTAATGAAGACCATTAATCGGAATGTTATATAGCCAATTGTAATAATGAGAATTTCGGCAAAATAAAATTTTAAGAATAAAAAAAAATGCTGCGCTTTGATCAAAAATACAATTTTTTGTATATGAAATGAAATGAAATAAACATTAAGGGATGGTATTTTAAGTCTTGCTTTTTACGGAGTTTAATCGGGTTAATTAACAAAATACTAATTAATTGAGTATGGTACACACAATCACAGCCAAGCCCCATATCCCAATTTTCTTTCATGATTGATATACATCGGGATCGTTTTACTCGTCGTTTTGACGCTTTATTTCTGACGTTAAATTTGACGTTACGTCAAACGTTCAATTGAAATCGCAAAAGTTATCTCCCCCAGTGTGTTGTACGTCTTTAAATGAATCTGATAATAAATCGAGATAGCGAGTTAATGTGCTGTTAAGTTTTAATCGAATCTATTCAGCGATGTTGAGAAACTGGTCGACGAAAAAACATTAAGATTTACTTGAGAGAATCGGGAGTCGGCAGTACTAGATTTAGAATGTGTCACAAGGGCAGATGAACAGACTCTCTAAGTTCTCGCGAGATCTCGCGTAATCTATGAAACGTTACCGGTGATGAAACGTTTCCGGAATAATTGTGACGTCATTTTACATAGCTATAATTTAATGAAATAAACAACAACAACAACAAAAAAAAAAGATATAAAATAACAATTTTTAAAACAGATAACCTTTATCTTTAAATTTATTTTGGAAATATTGATTAAAAGTAATTTGCCTAGTATAGCATGCATTACCCAAACATAAATTTACATGTAGAAATCAGGCATGTATGACTATGTGAAGTATAATAAATAATTTAAGCATTGGCCCGGGGGGGGGGGGGGGCAGCAGGCTATATTTTTCATTTTGAGGAACATAAATATAATACATGAATGAATTAATTTAATATACTAATTAATAAATAGGTAAAATTAAAATAAAATTAACAATGGGTGCTAAAAAAATAGAGTACTTAGCTATAGATGGTGTAAATTATTTTTTTTTAAATACATTGTAGACTAAATTATTTCCGTAGACGTATGCTTGTACAGAGCCATTGATAAGACCATTGTTTTATAAACATGTAAAAAAATTAGTTAAATAATATATAAACCATAAACATTGGGGG
>NW_026933448.1:0-15000 GCF_032062105.1 Saccostrea cuccullata
ATCAGTCATGATTCGTGTCCTAATTTTTGACCCCTACCGAGCTTCCATATTAGGCACTTCCGGAAAATATCTTGACCCAGGCGCAGCATGGCAACATGTCTTCTATCATCCCTGAAAAAATCAGCTTTCTAGCTTTAACCGTTTTTGAGTAACATGACAGACAAATAGGTCCTCTTAATTTCGATCAAAGGGCGATAACTTCCGACCGGAAGTAAATTTTCAAAAATTAAATCACCGGTATAAACTTCAGATAGAAACACATAAACTCTGAAAATTTGAATGAAATCGATCGAGCCATCTCTGAGAAATCTTCTGCACAAATTGTGTAAAGAAAAAAAAGAATAAATAATAATAATAAAGGTAAAAAAGAAACCGAAGAATAATAGAAGGGTCTTCCGCTGAAGACGGAAGACCCTAACTAGATGAGATCTCGTTGCGAGCAACGAATAGGTCTTCCGTTCGATTTTTTATACGATCATAAAACAACTTTAAATGAAAAAAAAATGTTCGTATCAATTCCTCAAAATACGTGAGAACACATTTACGAGTGAAATCTGTAAATTTCGGACAACTTCCGGTCTTTATAATTCACTTCCGGTGTGACCGGAAGTACTTAAAATGACCTATAACTCCTCTCTGAGTGTGAAGGAATCATCCCTGATAATTTCGATGAAAAATGCTCAATTTTTGGACTACTTCCGGTTTGGAAAAAATAACTTCCGGTGGACATAATATTACTCGAGACACTCTATTTGCCTCCATAAGAAACATTTTTAAAAGAAAAAAACAAAATTTTGCATATTTTTAAACTACTTCCGGTGGACAACGGACGCAACGGCAACAAAAACTTTATACAAAATTCAATGGAGCCTGTCACAATCTATCACCCCTGAAAGTTTCAAGACTCAATCTTTAACCGTTTTTGAGAACACTTCCGGACAAAATGACACTTTAAAAAAAGAAAATTGGCCGTATCTCGCGACCGGAAGTGACGACGGCAAAATAAAAAAAAAGCCTTAAGTTCATATGATTTGCCATCATTGCTGAAAGTTTCATTAAGATCTGTCGAGGCGTTCTCGAGAAATCGCCTGCACAAAATTGGTAAGAAAAAAAAATAATAATAATAGTGGAAAAGAAACAAACGAATCAGTAGAAGGTCTTCCGTTGGAAACGGAAAACCTTAATAATAATAATAATAATAATAACTAGATACGATCTCGTTGCGAGCAACGAGTGGGTCTTCCGTTCGATTCTTGATGAGATGAGATCAGATTTTGATTGAGATTTTCATTCTTAAGTAATTATTTTCCATATTCTGTAAAAAGACATTGAACAATAAAGACTTCTAAAATCGACTTTTGGCCCCTCACGGCCCCTAATATTTGGGATCAGCCCTTTTTTCTTCATAACATTTTAAAGCTCTCAGGATTATGAACACTTTTTGTTCAACAACTATTCAGAGATTCTTTTTCGTTTTCGAGTTATTCGGAAAAGAAATATTAAGGGACCAGCCCTTCAACTCCCTAATGGGGACGCTTAGCGAAAAAATGAAAGGTTGCATATTGTTCAGAACATGATTTTGAACATCTTTTGTTCAATATTACTTATCAAAATATTTCTCACTTTTGAGATACAAAGCGTCAAAGATTTTGCTTTCTGGCCCCTTGTGGCCCCTAATTATGTAATGTACGACTTTAAAATCATAATATACAGTTGTAGATTGTTGAAATAAACATTTGTGTCTCAGTAATGTATTACAAAATATTAACTGATAAAGAGTTATCGATTAAAAACTTTTGGCCCCTTTCTGCCCCTAATGTGATGAGTCAGCGTTTTTTTCTTGATATCATTTGAAAGATCTCGTTGTTCTGCACAAATGATGTTCAGTATGTTCTTACAAAATATTTATACTTTAAAAGATATGATGCAAAATGTCTCCTAAAATCACTCTTGATTCGTGTCCTAAATTTTGACCCCTACCGAGCTTCCATACTAGGTACTTCCGGAAACTATCCAAACTCCCAGTAACATGGGGACATGTCCTCTATCATCACTGAAAATTTCAGCGCTCTAGCTCAAGCCGTTTTCGAGAAAATGAACGGACAAGGAGGTCCTCTGAATTTTGATAAAAGGGCGATAACTCTAGACCGGAAGTGATTTTCACAAAATCCTTCAGCCGGTATAAACTTCAGATTATCCTGCAACATCCCTGAAAATTTGAAGCAAATCCATCTAACCATCTCTGAGAAATCTTCTGCACAAAATTTGTGCAGAAAAAAAGAATAATAATAATAAGAAAAGTGAAAAAGAAACATAAGAATAATAGAAGGGTCTTCCGCTGAAGACAGAAGACCCTAATAACTAGTGCTAATTGTAACGGGAACCGTTACAGATGTTCCCCAAACGCTTCCCTACTTCATTTTGGTGCGTCATTCCCTCTAAGCTTCATCAAATAAACTAAACACCATGCATCTTAAACTTAACCAATGTTTTTCCTAACGTATACCAAGTAAATGGCAAATTTTTGCATTGCACGTGTGCACACTAGCATGCATATTTGGAATGACCATATCATTGTATCAACACTATTAATTTATTTTAATGTACTTAATATCAAGACATTTAATCAAAAATTATTCGAAAATACACTAAATCAAGTGCATTTGTAATTATACGTATTGCACGTGCACGAACGTGCATGCATGTGCATGATGACCATACCTTCGTGTAGGTGTCCATTAAGACTATCTATGTTCTAAATCTCATCCTGTTTGGCTGAAAACCAAAGGAATTATAGCCATTTAAAGTTTTAGCCAATCAGATTGCAGCGCACGTGCATGCGCGTGATTTCATCAAAATTATTTTATATCATATCGTAGTATATCTTAATGCATGACTATGTTTTAAATTTCAAAGTATTTCGTCAAAAAACAAATAAGATATTGAATATTTTTGTTTCAGCCAATCAGAGCGAAGTGCACGTGCATGCGCGTGAGTTCATGATAATTTGACCATGTCCTCTTGTCTATAATACTAATATATTCTTATATTCTGAGTTTTAACACATTTCATCAAAAAATAGAAAAGTTACGGCTATATCAATCATATTGGTCATTTTACATGTTGCACGTGCGCGCTCTTGCAAGCACGTGCGCGCAAATGACCTTGATTCCGCAAATCTACATAACATGTCTACTTACCCTAAAAAGGTTTTACCTACATCAGATGAACAGTTTACAAGATCATTCGCGGACAAATAAGTACCCAGGAAGAAGAAAAATAATAATAAGAAACAGAGTAAAAACAATATGTTCCCAAACTTCGTTTGGGGAACATAATAAAAAACAGAGTAAAAACAATATGTTCCCAAACTTCGTTTGGGGAACATAATAAGAAACCGAGTAAAAACAATATGTTCCCAAACTCCGTTTGGGGAACATAATTAATGGAACGCCGTAACTGCCTTATGTAGAGAACTTTCATTATACGCTAGTACTTTGTCATTAAATGTTGCCACTTTGTCATTATATGCTGCTACTTCATCTGAAGTCACAAGAATTTTCTAAAATCAACAGCTTAAAAACTTACGATTTTCAACTTTATACACTACCATTTCCCACGATAAATTAAAGTCCAGGTTTTTTATATCATTGACAGCTGCTTTTTCAATAAAAATGGAACTCGTAAATTTACTTACCTTGTCATTGGTCATTTGCAAAATTATTTTGCTAATACACATTCTGATTGCACACGAAAGTACTCTGAAGTTGACATCAAAAAAATGCTTGAGTTTCTGATTGACCTCACAATATCTATGTGGTTTTTGGAGACAATCTATTGGAATTCCCATGGTTATCAACTGCGCTCCGTTAATAGCAGACCTATTTTTATATTCATATGAAGCAGAATTTGTGCAAAATCTTATGCGTGAAAAGAAGAAAACACTTGCTGTGGCCTTCAACTCGACATTTAGATATATCGACGACGTATTGTCAATTAACAACGGTCAATTCCAATCCTACGTCGATACGATATATCCTGATAAGCTTGAGATAAAAGATACCACAGAGTCTGACACATCTGCATCATACTTGGATATTTTACTTGAAAAAGACGTTAATGGTAATCTAACAACCAAGCTATATGATAAACGTGATGACTAACTTTTCTATGGTCAACTTCCCTTACTTATGCAGCAATACACCTTCATTACCTGCCTAGGGAGTCTATATATCTCAGTTGATTCGATACACAAGAGCATTCTCTACGTGTGAACAATTTCTAAAACGAGATAAATTATTGAAAAGCAAGTTGATGAAACAAGAATATCAACAGTCTTGTTTGAAGTCATCATTTCGTAAACTTTATAGTCGCTACAATGACCTTGTCAGCAAATACAATTTATCATTGAGACAAATGCTGACTGACGTTTTTCATACTTATTGTTAGTCCATTATTTATACACTGAAATGACGATGGATTTTTCCGTTATTTCCCGATCATGACAAGGAGCACACGGCGGGTGTGACCCGTCAGTAGGGGATGCTCACTCCTCCATGGCACCTGATCCCATCTCTGATGTTTCGGAGGTCCGTGATTGCTCTGCTCCAATTTTGTATTGTTTTATGGGCTTTGGTATTGAATATTATTCGTTATCTCAATATCCTTCCATCATATGCTGATACTGCGTCATTACATGCTGCGACTTTGTAATTCTATGCTGCTACTTTGTCATTATATGCTGATACTTTATCATTATATGCTGATACTTCGTCATTATATGTTGATACTTTAATTGTCTTATCTGCTGATACGTTGTCATTATATGCTGATACTTCATCATTATATTCTGATACCTCGTTATTATATGATACTTTGTCATTATTTTCTGGTACTCTGCAAAAAGCGTATGTACTGCGCGAAATATTTAAAATATTTTGGAAGTTCAGGAACTCTTCACTGTATGAAGTTTTCACTGTTTTTTAAATCAATGATGTTACAGGATATCAAAGCAGAATAATAAAATTCATAGGAGACAAACATTTGTTTGTTTGGGATGGGGTTGGGTGTTATTTTCATTTATTGTCATGTCACTACGTGAATGTTAGATTACTAGTATTTATTTTCTAGATGATCAGGTACATATTATTCTCACACAAAATAGAACAGATAAATAATTCACAAAATATTTTAAGCACACACCCACTCCCACACGTACTGCATGGTCGTTCCGGGCTCAGAACCATGCACGCGTCAGCACTTTTAGTTTCGATAGCTCTGCAATTTTATGTGTAATTTTACTTAACAAAATATAAAATTTCTAGAATGGTATTATTTCTTAAAATAAAATGAAAACGAAAATGGTTGCTATGGAGACTTTGGATTAATTTGTAGATTTCACATTTGTCTCCATTTTGTACATTATAGCTTTAAAAAAGTCAAAAGTAAAACAAATCACACTAATAAACCTCATTATTTTAAAATATTATGATAAAACAATGTAAGTTCATAAATTAAACAAAATAATGTGTTACTATAGCAACCAAAAAGTCAGGAAAAATCACTATAACTATTGACGTTATCATTGTGCAGAATCTGTGCCTTCATTGCATGATTTAATTTCTTCAATTAAATAAATAACACTTATTATATTTGTTATTTCACTTATATGCATTTAAAAAAAATCAAATGTCTAAAATTATGTTTTTATTGTAACCAAATAGTATTTGAACATATCCTTATAATGGTTACTATGATCAAAATTTTTGTGATACTGACAAGTATACAACAAATAATATAATAGCTTCATTCATGATTATTTTTCTTTTTCAATGATTAATATACAAAATCTACTGCATTATTGCACGATCATAAGTCTTCTTCAAAAAAATAAATCCCATTAAGGGGGACGTACAAGCCATATTGGATCAAGTCTGGTGTAAAATAAGAAATATCAAGAATGCGCGCAATACTCTACCAAACTAGCCCAAAGTTACTCAAAGTGCTAATGCACTCATTACCTACTGTTAGAGACCAAAATTAGTAAATAATTAAGTTTATTTTGTTTTAATTAGGAGGAAATTAATCATGTTAGAACGGCGCAGCTACAGCATTCACAAGATACATAATTCTTGAAAATTTGATTTTTCATATGGGGGTCTTCCTGAGGCCATGTGTTTATTTCGTCCGCCATTCCACTGTCACACAGAGTTCAAATTTCTATAAACTCAGTTGTGCCACTGATATCCAGAGACGGGAAAAAGAAAAACATTTTATTAGTATTTTTCAGCCAAAACTTAATAGTGTTTTATAAATTACTTGTGATTTTCCCGTACTTTTGTCATATTGTATCTATGACGTCATAATAGACATTTAACGTTCCGCTTAACATGACGTCATAATCACTGTTACTATGATACTATTGTAAGCTTCTGAAGATTGAAAATGAAAGCGCTAAAGCTTCACTGAGGATTTTTGTGTTTTCTGTTTACTTTTTTTTTTAATATTGTTATCCGATCGATTACTGAGACATTATTTGAATTTTGGATATACCTAACCAGTGATCGAGATGGAATCACAAAATTCTACGTATGAAGAACGAAAGGATCTTGACAGTGACATTTTGTTAGCGGAACTTTTAAAGAAAACGGATGTAACAAATCAACTACTTCAAGATTTAATTGCGGTTTGTAGTAATTTACTACCTACGCATCAACTCAATTCAAATCTTGATTTAAATCACTTTGTGGATGCAGAGGAAACAAATTTGAAAACCGTGCCAACGCCAAATTTTGAGGTAAGCTCATATCAGTCTCCAACTCAATTGATACAGAGGGAAGTTAATGAACTTGCTTTGCAAAAAGAAGCAACCAGAATTAAACAAAGGATCAAAGTAAGTTGAATGCAAACTCTCAACTCCAGGAAACAAACCTACTTTAAACAAATAAGTAATGCCAACCGCGCAGAATATTACAAAAATGGGTAAACCTGGAAAATCCCGTAATCCCTAGGAAATTCAGAATCAAGTCAATTCGGGGAGAACCAGTAAAACAAACAAATGTTAGAATTGAGACAGCTAAGAACCGTGTGAAAGGGGAAATACAGCTACTCAGAATGAGGGCAGAACAGAACCATAAAAAAGTTATGTCCATTGACCTAGAAATGGAACGCATACTGAAAACTAAAGCATACGGCAGAATATTAGAAATACTTCAAGATATGTGGAAATCTGAATGCCTAAAGGAGGAACAAATCTCATACAACAGATGGAGATATACAGAAACCTGGCTTTTGGATTATGAAAAGAATTACGGTAAGGAACTTACTAAACCCAAAAACACAAGACTACAGCAATTGTCCAATAGACAAGTTTCTAGGAAAAGTTACGCGTCCGCCGTTAGAAACAACTCAACAAATAATTCTACAGAAACTGTGGATCTTTCTATGGAAAATGCAACAAAAGCAATGAATACATTTTCGAGGAAACGAAAATATAAAAGGATGAATCAACACGAGAACTCTAAACACATGAGTTACAGTTCTCGTTCAGCCATTTCACAAAACCGACCATTTCCTAAGCAGCACAGAGACATACAGAATCGGGACAATAACGGTAAACATAAAAATCACCGAGGAAATGGTACAAATAAACAACCACCAAACTTTTACAGAAACGAAAAAACAACATACATCGGAAGAGGGGTACACAAGTATTTTTTAGGAGGAGGCAAAATGAACCAAGGTCAAAATACAAAAACAAAAAATACAAAAATCAAATGCCACAATTATAAGCAACAGCAATGCCGGGGACACGTCCAAGAATGTAATTAAGATGGAACCAAAAATATTTAATCTTTCCCATAGACATGCAACTAACGGATTCCGAAATCAAGTTACTGTCTAAGGGTCTAAAATACACCCCTACGCCTCAAGTAAATAATCAAGAGCTTAAAACGGATATAAAAGCTTATACTCGGCGACTCAGGCTACGTGAATATTTTCATGAAAGTGATACCAGTGAATCTGATTCCGAGTATACAGACGCAGAAGAAACAGACCTTGTAAGAAACAAATCCAAATTTAACCTAAAACGAGGAAGAAATAAAACTTTAGATGCTGTTTGCGACACATTAGAAAATATTCATTTCCCAAATAAACCCAGGACTATTAAACCAAACCTTTCTAAAGAAGAAGAAAAGGCTCTTAAAAACCTCAGCGATGACCCTACCATCATAATCAAAGAGGCCGATAAAGGAGGCGGAGTCGTCCTAATGAATAAGGATTTTTACAAAAGTAAAATTTTACAAATGTTGCAAGACAATAATTTTTATGAAAAATTGCGCAACTGTCATGAGAAGAAAACAATTACAAAAATAAAAAACTTAGTATACGGACCACTATCGGAGGGTTTAACAGATAAGGAAAAGGACTACCTGACAAACTTTGAATTCCGAGAGTCAATTCTATGGTTTACCTAAAGTGCACAAGTCTAAAATTATTAAGGATGCCATAAGAGAGCAAAATAGTATATGTATTACATGTGCTGATCCCGCTGATTTAAGCTTCAGACCAATTGTAGGAGGACCGAACTCTTCAACGCAAAGATTGAGTCATTTATTGGATATACTTTTAAAACCATATTGTAAAAAAGTACCCAGCTTTTTCAGAGACGATCTGGATTTTATAAATCATTTACCTACTCATGTCACCTCTAACACCAAACTTGTCACACTGGATGTTGTAAGTTTGTATACAAATATTCCTACAGAATTGGGATTGCTAGCTGTCAAATTCTGGACTGAAAATTATCCCGATGTTCTAAACAACAGGTTTCAACGGGACTTCATCCTAGAGGCTTTAAAATTAGTTCTAGATAACAATACGTTTGAGTTTTCAGACCATCATTACCTCCAAATTAAGGGAACAGCAATGGGGACAAAAGTCGCACGTACCTATGCAACATTAACCCTTGGTTATCTAGAACATAAATTACATGATCAACTGTGTACGTTGTGGGGGATAGAATCTGCAAACAAAATACGATCTAAATGGAAAAGATTTTTAGACGATTGTTTTATCTTATGGGAGGAGGATGTCGATAAACTAATGGAGTTTTATGATCTACTTAACCAAATGAATTCGGATATCAAATTCACGATGGAAACAGATGATTTGCAAATGCCATTCCCCGATGTTCTTGTAACAAAGGATAATACCAACTTAAATACGGATATTTACTATAAACCAACCGACACACACCAATATCTGCATTTAAGATCGAGCCATCCCCATCACACTAAAACAGCTATACCATATAACCTCGCAAGAAGGATATGCACCATTGTGAGTAATACCAATATCAGGGATATTCGACTGGAGGAATTAAAATTGTATTTATTAAACCAAAAATATCCAGAACAACTTGTAGATAATGGTATAAAGAAAGCCAAGGAGTGCGATAGAAGTCAGTTACTTTTAAACATACGACGTGCGAATGACGTTGAAATAATTCCATTTGTGCACACGCATAACCCGAGAAATCAAAACGTGAGTTCAATTATTTATGAATTGAACAACGTACTTAGAAAGGACGAACAAACGAAAAACGTATACAAGAATTGTCGTTTTATCAACAGTAAACGCCAACCCAAAAACCTAAAGAGAATACTTTGTTCTTCCAAATTCAACGACCATACTTATACAGTCTCTAAGTGTAACAACCCTCGATGCGGTACATGTGAATACATTACAGAAGGTACCAGCTATAATTTCAATGGGCGTGAATTTAGAGTTAAAGAAAACATGTCATGCGATACAAAAAATGTCATTTATGTCATCACATGTCCTGGATGCAATGAATATTATATTGGTGAAACCGGCAACACTCTCCGTGCCCGTGTACGTGTACATAAGCAACACATTAGTACACCCGAATACAGACAAATTCAATTAAGTTCACACCTGGAGGCGTGTGGTAAAAAACAATTCAAAATTTTCCCTTTCTATAAACTCAGTTGTGCCACTGATATTCAGAGACGGGAAAAAGAAAAACATTTTATTAGTATTTTTCAGCCAAAACTTAATAGTGTTTTATAAATTACTTGTGATTTTCCCGTACTTTTGTCATATTGTATCTATGACGTCATAATAGACATTTAACGTTCCGCTTAACATGACGTCATAATCACTGTTACTATGATACTATTGTAAGCTTCTGAAGATTGAAAATGAAAGCGCTAAAGCTTAACTGAGGATTTTTGTGTTTTCTTTTTACTTTTTTTACTTTTTTAAAATATTTTTATCCGATTACTGAGACATTATTTGAATTTTGGATATATATATATATATATATATATATATATATATATATATATATATATATATATATATATATATATATATATATATACATATATATGGTATCTATTGTAAATATATCTATGGTATCTATTGTAAATTTGATGTTGGCATTCAACTCATTTAATATTTCATGGAAAACTTCTTATTTTTCGACACTTTCATCCCATAAAATAAAGCAGTCATCTAGAAATCTTTTCCATTTAGATTTAAGGTTATTTGCGATATCTTATTCTTCTCCCCACAACGTTATGAGTCGTTCGTGTAGTTTGAATTCTAAGTAACCTAGGGTAAGTGTTGCGTATGTTGGTGCAACTTTTGTTCCCATGGCAGTTCCTTTAGTTTGTAAAAAATGGTTTTTACCAAAGGCAAAAGTTTTATTCTGAAGTACTAATTTCAATCCTTGAAGGACAAATTCTTGTGGAAAGCGATCGTGAAGAAGGTAAGGGTGTTTTTCAATCCAGAATTTTATCGCTTCTATTCCAAGTTCCGTAGGAATTTAGTATACAAACTAGCAACATCAAATGTAACTAATTTACACAATGGCCGGTAAATGATTCAGGAAGTCAAGATCATCTCTAATGAAACTTGGTACCTTTTCACAGAATGGTTTCAGCAATATATCTAATAAATGGCTCAGTCTTTGGGTAGACGAGTTAGGGCCTCCAACAATGGGTCGAAAAGATAAATCCTGTGTATTAAGGCAGGTGATATATTCAGAATTCTGAGATTCTATTGCCGTCTTAATTTCCTTCGATTTATGAACTTTAGGTAAGCCGTAAAACTGACTTTCTCGGGCCTTAAAATTTACAAGATAGTCTCTTTCCTTGTCTGTTAATTCTTCAGAAAAAGATTCATTGAAAAAGAAAAACATTTTATTCGTACGTTAAAACCAAAGCTTAATAATCTGATGTAATGTATTTCAATTCTATTTAATTATGTATGCATTTGTATATCTGCACTTATTGAGATCTTAAAAATTTCCCGTACTTTTACCTGTACGCAGTGAGCTGTTAACTATGACGTCATAGTACATTTGACTTCATAATAACGACGTCATACACTCCGCCAATTATTGTGTAACGTTACTATGTTACTACATGTACATATATTTAAGAAATAAAGTATCATTTTTAAACATCTATCGGGATATAAATACGGGTCGGTCACGAGATTAAATTCCATAAAGCCCGAAGGGCTTTATGATGAATTTAATCTCGTACCGACCCGTATTTATAGCCCGATAGATGTTTTAAAATGATACCTTATTACTTATATTTACATTTGTGACGAATTCATACTTTATATTTGCATAATTGTGACTTTTAACGTGTGAAATGCATTATTTTTCAAACCAACGGCATGTATGTAATTCACTGAACGTGCATCGACCCTTTATGACGTCACTGAGAAATTACGTCAAACGATTATCCAAACGCACATCTATGACCTCTTGACCCCATACCTGTATTTATACAGTTATAGATACGCATTCCTTTCAGTAGTGTTATATAAAGGAAAACATTTGCAAATGTAAATATATTATTATAACAGAAACTTGATCCGAAGGGTCGTATAACATCGAGTTGACAGGCGCGGATCATCAGATCTAACGAGACGCGAAGCGTCGAGTTTGATCTGATTATACGCGCCTGTCAACGAGACGTGATACGGCTCGTCGGATCAAGTTACTGTTATAATGATAAATTTATTATATACCCCATTATAACTAGCTAAATATAGCAGAATAATACTTAAGAAATCAATTGTAGAATATTTATCCATAAAACAAAGCATAATAACAAGGGACTTTTTAACGCGCAAGAAAAATAACGTCATGTTTTTGCGTACTACGTCATCAGTTTCAGAGAGTGGTGATATGGATTCAGAAAACCACAGTGTGGTGATCCAGAAAATCGGATCAAACTCTGTAAAGTTAACAGTAACAAAAACAAGGAAATTGATGGGTATATAATAAAATTGTTTATTTTGTAAAGCTTCTGAAGATAGAATGAAAGGCCTAAAGCTTTACTGAAGTTTTTCGTGTTTTTCTTTTTTATTTTAAGTATTTAATTCCGACCACTGAGATTTTTTATTGCATTATCTATGTTCTCAACCAGTGTTCGAGATGGAAACACGAAATTCGATGAATAAAGAAAAAGAAGCGGAGAAGGAAAGTTTATTACTGGAACTTATCAGGAAAACCGATACTACTAATCAACTTTTAGAAGACTTGATTGAGGTATGTCGACAATTTCATGTTATACAACATGGATTTTCTACGTCAGTATTACATTCACAAAGTGATACAGAGGAAACGAGTTTGAAATCTGTTCATAATTCTGGCAATGAGGTAAGGGCCTATCAATCCCCCACACAATTGTTACAAAACCAGATAAACGAACTTGCTTTGGAAAAAGAGGCCGTGAGAGTCAAGCACAATATCAAAATGATATGGAGCCAAATTTTAAACACGAGGAAACAAACATACTGGAAACAAATTAGCAATGCGAATCATGCAGATTATTTTGAAAAGTGGATTAACCAGGAAAATCCTATAATCCCAAGGAAATTCAGAGTAAAGGAAATTCGAGGAGAGCCAGGGGACCAAACTGCCGTACGAGTTGAAGTCGCTAAAATCGTGTAACAGGTGAAATTGCATTACTTCGCATGAGAGCAGAAAACAATCAAAAGAAGGTTATAGAATTAGATCAAGAAATGGAACAAACGCTGAAGAACAATGCCAACGGAATTATTCTAAATTTACTTCGAGATATGTGGAAGTCAGAGTGCCGAAAGGAAGAAGATAAATCTTACAATAGATGGAGATATTCAGAGGCTTGGTTACTTGATTATGAACGAAACTATGGCAAAGAAGTTGTTAAAACCAAGAAGCCAAGCAAAAAACAAGCACCAAAATCTAAGTCGAAGAAATCCCAACCTTCCCATTTAAGCTATGCATCAGCTGTGAGAAACAACGCACTTTCCCATGAGGATGAAGGTTACAGACCGACTAAGACGGGTGTTGCTAAAACGCGGAACGGAAAGCGGAACGGAACGGAAAACGGAATATATTATTTTGGATTAAATCACTTAAAATACACAAATTTTATCATAAACGATATATCTTGTACATATTCAACCCCCCACTATTAAATACAAGTTGATTTTGTCATGATAAGTCTCTTATTTACGAAAATCGCTAACATAGCAGTTACCTAGAATCGAATTTAAAAAAGGGGTGGGGGTGGGTAAACGAACTTGAAAAGTATTGAACAAGAAAAAACAAAAAGCAGACAATTGTTTGATTCGGGAGGGGGGATAAGTTCCAACTCCAACATCTTTCAAAACTATTTTTTACACTAATTTACTACATTAATTACATTCACAAAAAGTATGTGGATGTCAACTTGAACGAATATTTCCGTAGTAAAAAGGCTATGACTGGGGGAGCAAATATTTGATATCTAGATTAACCATGGAAAGAGAAATAAAATTAAAAAAATATATATTAAGATTACGTGTAGGGCAAACCTTTACGGCAAGCTCGAATAAACATCTCTTATATATACACTGTTTGTTAAAAATTTCATTCAAAAGAGTCGCTTTCTATATATATAAATTCAATCTGGATAGACAAAGTTGGAAAACTTTCATGTGGTAGATATAATGCAGAATCTTTGCATTCAATGAAGTTAAATATTGTTTGTTTGCGGTACATATGTGTGTGTTGGGAGGGGGGAGGGTATATGAGTGACCCCGTAAAAAATGAGTTTGTTTTGCCGCTCATCGGAAAGGTCTGAGAAGTTGTAGTAGGTCATCCTCACAATGACAAGGGTTTGTGATTTCTCGAACTCGGGAGTTCGAGAAATCAAAAACCCTTGACATTGTGAGGATGATAATAGGTCTATCCCCCTTTTTGTGTCCTAAATATACATAAGATTTGATAAATCAATTTTTGATGTGGCTGTGGGCCCCTACCCAGACCCGAAACTGTCACTCCCCATTCCATGATTCGCGAATTCGACACTGCGTGCATAATCTGAATATCATAACCAGTTATTTTTGTCTTTACAGACATTGGCATTGGAAACAAATTGAAGGGGGGGTCAGTAAAAAATTTCCAACATACAAAAAATTTGACAAGCAAAAAGAAAAAACAAGAGGCCCAGGGGCCACAGCGCTCACCTGAGCACATCAGGCTTGAATTTACTCCACCCCCCCTCCAGGCGTTCATCATTTGAACAAACTAGAATCTACACTACCTGAGGATGATTCCATATAAATATCACTAATCATAGCTTTGAGGTACTTGAAAAGAAGATTTTAAAAGGTTTCCCTATATATCCCTGTGTAAAACTTGGGTCGGCCATTTTGGCCCCACCCTAGCCCCGGGGGTCATGATTTGAACAAATTTGAATCTACACTACCTGAGGATGATTCCACATGAGTTTCATCTTTCCTGGCCCAGTGGTTCTGGAGAAGAAGATTTTTAAAGATTTTTCCTATATATTCCTATGTAAAACTTGGGTCGGCCATTTTGGTCCCACCCTTGCACCGGGGGTCATGATTTGAACAAACTTGAATCTACACTACCTGAGGATGATTCCACATGAGTTTCATCTTTCCTGGTCCAGTGGTTCT